>NW_007249965.1:250427-284728 GCF_000164805.1 Carlito syrichta | reverse complement strand
GGAGGGAGGAAGGAATTCTATATCTTCAAAGGATAAAAACATGTAGGCTTCAAACAAATTCATTTTGCCTATGAAGGAGACACTGCCTGTTCATAGATTTTAATCTGTGGTCATTAAGATTGATCAGTATTTTCTTTCCACCAAGACCCATGATGATATCCTCAGACTCTCTGAAATAGTGGTTAACACACACAATCACGGAATTACAAACCTCTTCATCCATAACAAATTTTCAATCAAAAAACACACCTAACTTATTAAGTTGCATCTCCAGCTGACTTTGTATTCCATTTCTTCCTGCATTCAGCTGGAAGCATTGGCAAACAGCAAAATATATGCTTTCCATGCTCCGTGTTGCCAGGCAGTCGGGGCAGAAATAATTAACACAGGAAAGTGGACTGCCAGTGTCCTGCTGAATGGCTCTGGAAAGAGTTCAAATATGACAAACATTCTTCGCTGTCCCTTCTGGGACGCAGGCTCTAAAATAACAGTTTGAAAGGACAACTGCCAACTCCAGTTTCAAATCGTTTGACAGCACTGCAGAATTTCATTCTAAAATCTGACTCCGTTTTTATTTAGAGGAGAATTCATCTATGTGCACACGTCTTTCTGTGTCCGTCTGTAAGAGTCCTCCCTGCTATCCTGCCACCCCTGCTCAAAACCCACTGTCTGATGAAGAGAATCCTGGGCACTCTATCTTTCCACAAGTGCAGAATTCACACTGGACTCAAAGGCAGACCGGGGGCTGTGAAGAGCCCTGGAACAGGCAAGTTAAGAGGATCAAAGGTTTCTTTTTAATGCCCTATCTCACTTTTTATCCAACTCTGTTTACATTAAAAACAAAAAAGTTGGAAAACCAATCAATTCAGTAAACATGTTCTCACAGAGAAATCTTCAACCAGAAGTACCTAACATGAGAAACAATGTGATATACATACAGGTGCTTTCTAAGAATTGAGTAGGGTTCGTTGCAAGTTAGGCCAATGAATACATTGAGTATTTGGCAAGGTATAAGTTCCCATAGCGCTGGAAACCAGTATAATAACACAGTCCCAACTCTCAGATAGTTTTCACTTGGTAAGAAAAATAGGGATGTCAACAGTTATTTCAGTGCAATTCAGCAAATGCTTAAATAGAGGTCTAGGGAGGACGCAGCAGGCATAGCGATCAAGAACTCCTGAACTGACTTTGCTTTACAGATGTTAGTTCTGGGGCATCATGGTGACTCTCCAGTGCAACTCACTCCTCATGCAGACACCCATGGGAAATTAACACACACCTTTGGTGCATACACTTCAGGTTTGAAAGCCTGGGCTCAAGTTCTGTTTCTCTTCATCCATTCATTTCTTCACTATGTATATATATCTTATTATGTGGGCTTATCCTGGGATATAAAATAAATAAGACAGTCTAGACTCCTGACTTCATGGATAGAAATTATTTGGTGTGAAAAACCAGATACTTGGTAAAAATAAAAAGTGCGTTAGCGACATGCAAGCAGAAGTAGCCTCATGCTGTACTGTTCTCACCATGTCCCTGAGCATGCCTGTCTCAAGCTCAGTTCCTCATGTATAACATGAAGGAGTTGAAGCTCATCTCTAGGTCCTTCTAAATCTATAGATACTATAAAATTTCTAGAGACACAGAGCTAGCTGCTTTGTAAGTCTACTACTTTTTGAAATCACTGAGGGCCTCTGAAACTTGCTGCAGTAGAAGAGTGTTTATCTTTGGAGCCCAATACAACTGGTTTAACACTATGACACTGATACTAGCAGTGTGAACTTGGAACGATTTATAATTTCTTTGAGTCTTAGTTTCCCCAGTAAAGTAGGAATAATAACAAGATAAGGTTTACTAAAATGGAACAACAAAAATATCTAAAACAAGTAGCATAGTGTAATGGCTGGAGTGTAGACACAACATATTGCTAGCTACTTGCCCCTGCATTTTTTCTCACTGGCCCCAAATCATTCAATTGTTCAATCTCACCAATTTCTCTCTGCCTCTCTCTTCCCCACCCTCCTTCCATCTCGCTGAGATTTATTTGTTGAATTTATTGAACAGTGGCATTTGTGGAATGCCAATTTACTTGCCAGGCATTATGTTAGGTGACCAACACACAATGAAGAGCAGAACGCTCGTTCAGGTCTCGTCCTGAAAGAGAAGTCAGTCTATTTGTGCTCTGGGTGTCAGCCTACCTTCTAAGGAAAAGTTCTGTGGCCCTGGCCTGTTACTCTGAGTGCCTCTGGAACACCAGGACTTTGAGTGACATCCTCAGTGATGCTGTGCCACTTCAGAAGGCAGCTCTTCCCCAAAAGGATCAACCTACCTGGGAAAATATCCCATCAACTACTGCTTTTTGCTATCACAAGCAAACCTTAACTAATTTTTGCAACCTGATAACATAAAATTGAATGTAATTGGAAAAAAATTCCCACTGTTTGAAAACTTCCATCACTTGAGTATACCCATTTCTAATTATTGGTAACTAAAATAGTCTTGTGAAAAAAAATCTGTCTAAGCACTTCTAATTTTCAAGTCCTTACAGAGGTTCACATCTTCCCTTTAGTGTCCACCTTTGAAGTTTTTTTTGTCCAAAGTTCCATTCCCTTAATTAGTTCCCAAATAGACAAAATTATTAGAGTTACCTTTATCTTCCCCAGATCAGCTATTTTCAGTTATGACATTTCTAATTTCCAGAAAGATTCAGCATGAAAATATTTGTCCTAGTGGGCTCGCTCAACCTACTTTCAATTACTGAGTGGATTTTCTTGACCCAAGATTTAACAGTTGGGTGCCCTCTTCCTGAAATAGCTAAGGTTATGGGTCTATCTCCCTGTTTTTGAGTCCTGAAATTCTTCCTGACTATCTGAAATGAATGAGTCATTTACCTCTAATGCTTGGCATTTTTTGTTTTCATTTTTGTTTGAAGAATACCCATGTTGGATCTGTTGGCTACCACTGGAGTCATTTTCTTCAGGCAATACTGTTTCCACTGCTTGTGGATTAAGACAGTTGCTTCCCCATGCCCTGTGGACCAGACAATCAGTGGGTTGCGCTGGCTGGTCAATGAGCCCTGATGAAGTGTTATCAGTAAATTCTCTTATCACCATGGTAACTGGTATCCTCCTTAGACGCTGTCCTATCTTGATACCGTGGGGAAAGAGCTTGACGACACATCACTGTGATCCCCTTTCACATTAACCTTGTTGTTTGATTCGGTCTTTGGGGGTATTGTTGTTCAACTAATTACAAATCCATAAAAATGCCCACATCTATAATTCTGCAGTAGTATCACATGAAAATTTGGCAGATGTTTGCCTGAAGTCAATGTAGGTAATGTTCAAATTTATTATTTTAATGATCTTTGACAAAAAGAAATGAAGAGATTTAGCTGCATTGTTCTTTAAAACCCCAAGCTCGGTCTTAGTGTCCTTGTTTTTCCTAAGGGTTCACAAAACATTGCCTTAATTTATATCCGAGTTTTCAGTTTCTGGCTTAATCTTGACATAATACAGGCTCTTTTTGATTTGATTTAAAGTTTTTCTTTTTTCTGTTTTCCCTGAAATAATCATTATAGTTAGTCCATTTTCCAATTTTGTGTAGAAACTGGTTTCCATGTCAGTGGATACCTTTGTGTGATATGGCCAAATTAAATTTCTACTGAAACAATCTTAGCTATTAGAATTCTCCATTCCAAGCTTTTAGAATCGCAAACATTTGCAAAAGAATGCAGTAGGCTGCTTATAAGTTATTTGTTGGCTTATATGGGGGAGAGTGCTGACTGGGTTTTAATTAACTCAGCCAATAAGTTGTATGCCTCCAAACCATTGTTTCCCAATGATTAGCAACCTCCAAAAGCCATATCTGTTTCTGAGACGGTGACCTTATCCAGACACTTTCTTAAGGGCATATCTCTGCTGGATGATAAACACCCCACAGGTCTGGGGAGTTCACATTTTGCATGCGCGATAATGTAGGAAGTGATATACCTAGCCAAGACTAATGGTTTATCTACAATACTCCATAGATGGGCATTGGCAGGTTTTCAGCTTTCCACTCAACATTCTCGCAATTTAAGGCAGACTCTCAGCATCACTTGGCTGCACTTTTTGCAGTTTACTTTATCATTATACAATGCTGTGTGATTTCATGTCACAGCCAAACAAAGTGAATCGTGGAGGGTTTGCATTATTATTAGCCACAAGCAAAACTAGAATGTCCCAGGACTTCACCACCCATGGGAGTGTCTGCAGTAGAGTATGCTGGCAATGTCAAAGAGGTTGCCTCATAACCCCAACACAGCTATTTATGTGACCAGGTGATAGTTCACGAATGCCCGTGACATCAGTCCTCTTGATGTCTCTTCATGACGGCCACTTTTGTTCAGGGAGTCACCTTGCCTATGACAGAGTCTCTGGTGTTCTCTGGGAGAAACCACTTTTCTATAATATTTTTTACTGAGAGAGTCTCAGTACTTTAAAAAAAAACTCTGCAAAATTCAAATGGTACGAAACAACACAGAGTTATATTTGCTTCTCATTCTAATGGTGTCAACAGATGCTTCATACTTTCCTGACAGCCTAAAGGGTCAGCTCCAGACCCTGAGTCCAGAGGGAGAGAAAATCACCCTGATCTGTTCATCTCTCTAGTCTCTGACCTACACACACACACACACACACACACACACACACACACACACACACACACACACAAACACAAACACACACACACACAAACACACACACACACACACCCCATTTCTGCACATGAACGACTCTTTAAATGCTGTTATTGCATCTCATGCATCTCAGATGTACCGGGGTGGGTGGGGGAGGGGAGCAGCCCAGAACATCATTAGACACTGTTGCATTTTAGGTTCTGTTGGTACATCCTGCTGAAATAAATGGAGAATATTCTCTACCAAAATGAAACAGTGGAAAAGATGACAAGAGGGTAATCAGTCTACCTATTCTTTCTTTTTTTCTTCTCAGCTAGGAGGAAGCAGCTTCCTTCCAAAAATAGTTAAGGAATAGTGATGCCAGTGTCTGCTCCAAAGATAAGGGTCACAGCTGGAACTGTTACACAGACATCTCTCATGACCAAATCACTGTTTCGTGCAGGTATGCTTCCTTACTCCTAATGAATCCTGGCTTTAGAATTGCAGGAATTCATCCAGCAGAAGGAAGGACAGCACTCATGTGTTATTTGTCCATGACTGAATCACCTTCAATAGAGTCTAAATTCCATAATTTTGTCTGATAGATGCTTGAGTGTTTTGTGAATGGGCTCTGAAAATCAGGATCCAATTTGGAAACACTGGTGAGGATCCTGCAAGTGACTGTTTTGCTACTAGGCACACATTTGTACACTTTAAAGCAATCTCAATTACAAAGAATGACATATGTAGAAGAAAGTGATAAACTGGAAAAACGACAAGTACCACAGCTTAAATCATCCAGGATTACATTAGATAACTGAAATAGTAAATTTTCTAGATTGGGGTTGTAGTGATTTCTATGAAATATACCTTTGTGAGGCAAGGTAGTTTTTTCCCCTTCAAAGCGTCTGCTGCCATTGATGCCCTTGTTTTGGGAAGAGAGGATCAACCATCCCACAGCCTGGAATGTTTGAAGACTTACTGTCTTCAAGGTGGGATTCCTTTATTCTCTGATCACTATTTGAATCAAAGTTAGTCAAGTCAAATAGCAACCAAACATATATCATAAGTGAGTGACAACAATCCGAGAGGAAGACCCTACTAAACCTGAGATGAAGGCCCACCCACACCTACCCTTTCAGTTAGCATTAAAAGAAAGACTGTGAGCCCAAGCAAACACATCCAGAGGCCACATCTTATGTCTGCCAGTGGTCTACTGGGTGCCTTCTACTTCTAGCCAGTAGCCCCTGTGCCAACTCCTGCCACTTCTACGTGCAATTTCTAATTTAAATTCATTCCTATTTCTTTCTTCCAATCAGACACACTCCCTAAATAATAGGTTACATACACTCACCTACACGGATGAGGCAGAATTCACATCTTATATTTGTAAAATTGTTTTGAGAAAATGCTAAAAACAGTAATTAAGTAGAACCAAATAGAAGTAATTCTTAACTTGGGTTCATTCATTATTTTTAATCTCAAATATGAACTTTTTCATTTTATGTCTATGCAAAAATTGAGTTATTAATAAATTCACATGCCTGGATTTACCTTGTCCAAAAAATGCAAATAAAACTACAAATAAAGCAGCTTGCCAGTGTATGTTTCAGCTACTAAATAGAAACTTCAGCAGTCCTTTAAAGTAGTAACAGCAAGTCAATGATTGCCTTCCAAATATTTTTTAAAAGCTGAAAAAGGTGAGGACTGTGTTAATGTACTTCTTAATTTGCACATTTCAAAGATTTTAACCAGTTATTGTAGCTGTTGCATGTTTAAATAATACAGAGAAGAAACATACTCCAGGAATACAGTTATCTGGTTTTTACAAATAATGTAAGATTCAGATACTGTTTTTCTATCTCAAAGTTAAGCCTCTTAAAAAATAGTTAAGAATAACGAAATGGTTCAGATGGCAGGATGAATTTTCAAGAAATAAGTTCATGTAGCATAAATATTCATAATCATGTTAGTTTCACTTTTTAAACAATTTCCAAGACGTTAGCTTGCTACCGTGTAACTGTTGGTCAAATCAGAGACACAAAGGTTAGGGTATGCTTCCTTCATTAATGATTTGGCTCAATGCACACAGCAGTATAATGTATTTTATGAGTGAGGGAAATGATATTGGTTTGAGAGGTCTCATGTAGCAGTCATATCCTGTCCAAATATAATTTTGAAAACAATCAGAGCCATTATGGCTCATACAGAAAGAAAGATAAAGACAGATAGCTGTATATGGGTTTTTAATAAGTAATTCACCCTGGGTCTTGAAACATCAGATTGCCAAGTAATGCTATTAATGTATAAGCATGTTAGTGAAATCATGTATTCCTTCCATTGGCTGGCTTTAGATATGTTTCCAATGCAAATATTGTGTAAATGTATTGAATCCAAGTTATGCAAATCAAGAATGTAATTCATCTTTCAAGAATTTTACTTGATTACTTCACATGCCAAGGAGCATTTTTTCTGGCAACAGACTACTGACTATTTATACCTAACACATTCCACTGGTGAAATTATGCCTCTTTTACTAACATTGGATATTTATTGCTTAATATATTGATTACCTCTCAGTCTTTGAGGTTAGAGTCTTGTGATACTTCTTATTTGAACCTTCCATAAGGAAAGAACACTATCAGTATGATTGAATTTGTGTGTGTGTGTGTGCAGGGAATGGTGTGTGTGTGCTCACAAATGTGAACCTTAAGCAAAGACTTAAAAATAAATTATCTTAGATCTAGAATGCTTGACCATTAATTATAGTGTTGGAGCAGATTTCAAAGACACTCCCTCTTCCATCTGGCCATGTGCTGTTTCTCATGCTAACTAAGACACAATGCACCCCTGTGATACTGATGGACTCATCTGAACATCAGAATTCCAATCTGGAACCTTAATGTGACTATTCTCCGATCTAGCACCCACTCGGTATCCACCCTGAGCATGACCTCCAAAAACACAACAATTAATGCAAACTAATTTTCTTCAGTATTTGTGTGCTTGTTTATCCTCCACATGAATTTCAAGCACCTTTGAGGACTTCCCTGCATCACATACATCTTTGACACTTTGCCTCTACTCTGCTTGTAGTTAACATGGCATTTTATATGTAGCTAGTAATGATAAGAAAGTGATATGATGTGAGTACTTAGTCATAAGTACCTAGTTATGACTAAGTGCTGATCTAAGGAACTTATATTATTATTTCACTGAGTACTTACAACCAACTTTTGAGGTAGGTCCTCTAATCACTTCTGGTTTTTAGATGAAGATATTTAGACACTGAAGTTATAGCCCTGCAGCTAGTATATGGTAGAGCCAAGATCTGAAAGTTTGACTCCAAGACTTTCATTCTTAGCCAGTAAACCTTGTTGTACTTACTACATTCTACATATTTTACATAAATAATAATAACAACAACTAACACTAAACGTCATCTACATGTCTGGGCCTGCTCTAAGTAAGACACATTTCTAATAGTTTATAAAAGAGAAAGTATTGCACAGTGGTTAAAAGCTCAGCTCACGTATGGGTTGATTTTTATTCAAATACCAGCTACCCTCTCACTGAAACTGTGACCTTTTGGGAGTCTATCTCCTCAGATGTATCCTAGAGTTATTTTCTGTTTACTAGCCTTTGAGTGATTTTTCACCGTATTTTTCAGATCCTGTATTTCTCCTATGGTGAGCAGGTCTTGCCTCTGTCACTGGCCATTATGTCTAGTCACACATATTCTCTAATTTTCTCAATTGATCTGTTTCTGATTGGGGCCTAAGTCAAAGAAAGATTTTTGCAACAATAAAAAATTAGAGATTCTCTAATATTACTTGTGTAGCACCATAAAACACCAACCCTGGTGGCAGATACTTGGGGGTTTTATAGAGTAGCCATTTATCTTAATCACTCATATATAGAACTATGCATTCCTATGCATATAAATATAGTTTAAGTTATAACAGAAGGATGCACAACTGGCCTTCTAGTCCATATTTTTCATATATAGCTGTCAACTTCAAGATTCTTTAGGTAGTCATCCTAACCTCTGACCATCCCTATTGACTGGAAGTGTTTCCTGGTACCTGACACCACCCTCTTCCCTCTCTTCTTTCCAGGTGTCATTCACTCTGTCTCTTTACCAACAACCATAGCATCACTTCTACCCTCTTCTTCAGTTGGTTCCTCTAATTATTATGTGGATTCCATTCTCTGTGGTTTTCCCCATGATTAATTTTCAGCTTACTCTACACACTCACCATCAGTCGGTCACATTATCTGAACTCCATCATTATAAATTCATTCTTCTGACTTTTGAAAGCTTCTTATTTCAAGAGTAGTTCACTAAAATTAAAGTTTTTCAGGGAGAGAAAACCCCTTAGAAATCATACTAGCTATGAATAAGGCCATAAGATATGGTATAATAATGACTTACAAGAAAGGAAAGCCAAGTATGGCTTAACTAATATCTCTGCCTATGATTATATTATTATCTCAAAACAAACACAAATATCTAAATGATAATATACTCCCACCTGTGTATGCACTGAGTTCTGCTAAAATTACAAGAAAAGAGATTCAATCTCTGGACTCCTTACTAAGGAACTTGGTTGTTAAAGTTATAAAAGGAGTCACTGGTTCCCAGTAAGAGGACCAGAAGTAGGTCTTAATTTGTTGACAAAACTTAGGAATTTACTTGGGCTTGGAGGCATAAGGAGGCAGAAACAACATTTTAAAACATCAATAAGATTTAATTTTCCATTTAGGAAAGAAATGAGCTCATGATTTGTATATTTTACATGTGCACATTTGAAAATAGGTTAAAAATGTTCAGCCATTCACTGTGCAACAGCAATATAAAGATGCCATAGACATCCTAAAATCTCAAGAAACCCCAAACCTGAAGTTGCAAATGAAATAGAACCCCACGTATGCAGTCTTCAAAAGTGTGCTAATACTTCATTTTAACAATGTTCTTAAAAGTGCATTATAACATTCAAAAAAGGAGAAAATATCTGCCCCCCACCCCCCGAATGTCATCAGTACTAGTAAAATACTCCTTTAGAAGTAAAATTTCAAGTGGCCACTGCACTCCAGTCTGGGTGACAGAGTGAGACTCCAACTCAAAAAAAAAGAGACGTAAAATTTCAAATTTAAATCACAGCCCACAGAAAATTCTCAGTTTTGAAATCTTGGTAAGGAGAGATAGAGAAGGAAATGGAAGATAAGAAAAATTGTTAATTATTTTAAAATTTTAGTTCAGTAATGACTGTATATAGTTGATGTAGAAAAATATTATGCTATAGCCTCGCTCACATGTTTATCCACTCATTCAATCAGCAGTGATTTGCTTATTGCCTACTTTGTGCCAAACACTGTATATGCATATCTATATCACAAGTCCGAAACACTATGGAAATGGTATCAGCTTCCCTTTCTTTCAAAGTGCAGCTCCAAGGCCACTTCCTCTGGAAGACCTCACTGACCAACCCAAGCACATAGTCTGGGTTGTCCTAAAGTTATGAATCTCTGTCCATGCCTTACTGGAGTATTTCCCACCATGTGAGTGATTTACCGTGACTCTATGGACCTAATAGACCTTTAAAAAATGACTACTCACTTTTCGGCTGTGAAGTCTTCCATCATATCATACATTGGAAGAACAAAAAAAGCCCTACTTATTTTACCAAATAATTGGAAGTCTATGGAGAAATTTTTAAGGAAATATTGACACAAAATATCAAAGCAACAGTTTGTGCTGATTTTTTTAAACATAATTAACCTCTTAGGGAAAATACAATCATTTTTGCCTTACAGATGCCCTAAATCACGGCCTGAGTTGTTATATCTTTTCTCAGAGATATGGACTCCAAAGGGGACAGGTTCTCATAGGAATGGAGAATAAACAGACACACGGAGTATAAGAGGTACAGAGACCAGAAGACATGTGAGTAGTGGTGGCAAGAAGAGAAATACAAAAACGCTGCTTGCCTCTCTCCTAGAGGTCTTTCATTCATTATGTATATGTGAGTAACAGTCATGTAAGACCTTGAAATAATTGGAAAAACTGCAAAAATGCCCACAGTAATCTCATTCTATGTCCATGTGTTCAGGGTGTTCATAAAAGGAGGGATCAACTGTCTGCAGATGACCAGTGTGAGGCCGACCACATACAGCCTGGCCAACAGTGGCTCACTGTGTACAGTGTTATTTAGGTTTTACTGGCTTAGATTTTTCATGAACTCTAACTTCTCATTGCAAAATATTGTAATTTTTTCCCACTCTTTAATTTTCTGAATCTGTCCTTATGTTGCAAGTACATTCATATTTCTATGACAACAGACTTACAAAGAAAAAAATCAGTTGGTTTCTAAACTAACATTACATTTTCTAACAAAAACATAGTTTCTTTCAAATTGCATGAAGAATTCTGGAATTTTTAAAAGGATTGTAAATGCCTACAATCTCTGATATTAATATAACAGTAATGCTATAAGCTCAGACATCAAGACAAAAAGTGCACTCTAAATATCTAAAATATCGAAATACCTAAAATCTCCAGCTCTAGAGAACCATTGGAACTTCATTCTACAAACACAATGAAATTCTTGTAACTTCTTAGAGACAAGGTTTAGCACGGATCTATGAACTTTGGAAAGAATAGTCCTAAATCTGGCACATTGTGAAACAGTTCCTTATGTCCACCTAATGCTTCTTTCTTGTATCATTTTTTGTTTATTTTTCCCTAAACCAATTAATTCTTTTTCAGAATCACTGAACACACTCTGTATTTGTCTGTCTCTCTCTTGCACACATTTACACACACACATTCACACATGCACAGAGGTTTACTGAGAGCTGTCATTTTGTCTTATGAACTAATGAAGTGTTGTTTTATCATATGGTTCACCACATAGAAGAGAAAAAATGTTTTTACTTATACTTTTAAATGTAATACTCATAGGAATTCCAGTGTAGAAATAAGCATGGTGTCATACTTAGAATATTGAATGGTTTATATGATAACTCACCTGCCTCGACTATTAGCTATGGAAACTTGCGATTTGAAATTACCAATAATATTACCAAATCCAAACTTTTTGCTTAAATATAGGAAAGCTGAGGCCCATAAATGTCACAGAACATGAGTAAGGTGACAATATTTCCTTGTGGATTATAAAGAGATTCAGACACTGCCAGATCCCTTTAACATAGGATTCATGTCATGCTCTTAGTCATCTCTCCTGGATGAATCAACCCAGGAGGGTTCACCTTTTGGAATTTTCGAAGTCATTCGAGTTATTCTTTGGGTCGGGTCACTCTCATCTTTCAAACTGTGGTTCCTGGAGCACGAAACACCAAAATAATTAATGGCATCACCACCAATGTGCTCTGCTAAATATAGGTTTATGTTTGTCAAAAATTACAGGAAGAATGATCAGTCAAGGTATTAGCATCAGAACATGTCAAAGAGATTGTGTAGGAAGCAGATCATTGGTGTCCATAGTTGTAAATACTGCACAACCATTAAAATTATCAAAATTGGCACTGAACCTTTATCTATATTTCAAAAACTTTCATGTCTATAGTATTAGAGGAGCTATTTGGCTTTTCTGCCTTTCCACTTTGGGTGTAGGGAAGAATGTGCAAATTTTTCAAGAATAGCATAATTTTATAGGAAATATAAAATGAACACATTCATTGGGTAGCATAAATTTACTGTTTATCCTGGATAAATAAAAATTTAAAGATATCTTGCAGATATATACATAATAACAATAATATAGAGCTTGGGAGTAGCTGGAGAAGCCTCACCAGGTTCTCAGGTCCAAGAGGAAAAAAAAAATCATAGACATAGCTGGCAGATGGTTCAGAACCCTGGACAGTTGCCCAGTAGCTGTTGCCTACTTAACCTTCCTACCTCCCGCCCCCAATGTGGTTCTCCTGGCTAAACAAATACTCAGCAGTTTATAGTCCATTCAGATTGCTGTAGATGGTGCCTTGGCAGTCCCAGGAGAGACAAAGACCAGCTGTTAAATGTTTGTTAACCTTAAAGACATTCTGAATGCAAGATTTTTAATCATCTGGGCATTTATCTAATATCTTATTTCCATTCCCTTAATATTTTTTTCATGATAGACTAAAGGAATTTTTAAAAAATGAGATTAACTGCATTTCTGAAAAAATGTAACTGCAGCACCAAAAAATAATATTTTTAGTTGAGATATTTTGCTTTTCACAGATAAAGGGAACTCCTAATTAAAATAATAAAAGTTTATGTTTATATTCACTTGGCAATGTCTTTGCTAAAAAGAATTTCAGAACAAACAGCAGTGAACACTTAATTGCAAGGTGAGAATGTTCAAATCCATTTATTTAAACTGCATAATACAAACCATATTTAGAAAAACCTACAGTGTGCTCTCAGAACGCATGAGAAACCACTTGAGTCTGCCTGTTGGTTTTGGTAGCAGAAGTACAGATGATATTCATGACAGAGTTTGAACCTTGTAAGAAGTAAGAAATTTCAACAATCTCAGGCAGCATCCATAAATTTTTTGCAAAATTCAGTGGCTAGAGATAGGCTAGCAACTATTCTTTTTTCTATTTTTTAAAAGAATGTCTATATATTTAAGTAACAAATATAGGATATGAATGACCCTCTAAACATACAATCTAAATCACAATAGAATTGTTATTTCAGTCAATATGTTCCTTATCTCTGCATGTCTGGCTGTTCTCAGGAAAAATAAAGTCACTGCATATAAGCTTTGTAAACAAAAAAATCAGTCTTAAACCTCTGTGCAGTATGAATATTGTTACAACGAATGCTTCCCTTTGTTAAAATCAACTAAGTATATCATCTTAGTCTAATAAGGTGTGCTTTTTTAGTCCTGCTAATAAAATTTTTAAAAACAAATTGATTCTGCTCATTTTTTAATAAAAATTAATACATTTTGTCTATTTTATTAATTAACTTGGTGAAGATTTGGTAGCCTGTTTACTGCAATTCTGTTTAAATGCTGAGGAGACTGAAGGCAGCCTGCAAACTTTGGTGTCAGCATTAAACGAGGGAACATGTAGCTGGGCATGGTAGCACGCACCTGTAGTTCCAGCTACTTGGAAGGCTGAGGTGGAAGGATCGCTGGAGACCAGCGGCTTGAGGCTGCGGTGGCCAGGAGCGTGCCACTGCACTCCAGTCTGGGCGACAAAGTGAGACTCCAGTTCAAAAAAAAAAAAAGAGAAGAAGAGAAAAAGAAAAAAACAAAAACAAAAAATGAGGGAGCGTGGCCTTGAGCCTTTGCCCCAGGCTACTTTTAGCATATTCAGATTTACCCAATCTTTCCTAAATTGGAAGAAGTTGGGACTGGGGTAAATCTGGGCAGTTCACTCCAGACTGGTGACATCCTCCATCACTACATCAGTCTGGGAACTCCTGGAGACCTTTGAGAGGATGAACCAGTGTCCAGGACCAGCCTTGCTTGCAACTCACTTGGCAGAGCACCTCCTCTACAAGAAAACCTTGAACTGATGGTTGTTCCCCATCCAGAGATTTTCTAACATTTCTGGAGGTTTCTAGGCTGAATCTCCAGGAGTTAAGTCAGGAACTGCTTGATTTGGGTACATGCGAGCCTTTTCATTCAGTCATGCCACATCACACAGAGACAAACAGAGGCATCTTGGTGTCATCTTTGCACTTCCATGTTTTGCTCATGGGAACTGATTAAATTTTCAATAAGCTATGATTCTTTTACAACCAGAGACAAGTCAAGTGATATGTTAGAGCTGAAGAAGAAAAATCACATTTTCTAAGAAGAATACGTCATGTTCTTCCTTCTACACTTTATTGGAATAATAATAGTGATAAAACATATATGATTCTCTGTACCTTGTATAAACAAATATTTCTAATTTTTCTGTTTGATGATGATAGTCTACCAGCATACTTTTGGGACAGCTTTGATGCCACTTGGCAGATGAGAAAACTGAGCACAGGTCAGGTTTGATGTATTGGCCATCAACTCGATGAAGTATCAACATCTAAACCTGAACTCAACATAAAAGAGATTTGCATTTTGTACCTTCACTCACCTATGATGTGTTATGTATTCTTAAATTAATGGGACTGTGGTCAACTATGGAGTACAAGTTTGATAGTATGCACATTTTTTTAAAGTAGAGAAATACTAATGACATAGTCACAGTGTGTACTAGTGTAACAATTTAAAAAAATAATTTAGTGCTGGGACCTCCCAGGCCTGCTAGCTTGTGAATTACTTAGCAGTAAACACAAAATTTATTTTGAGATAGCTGGCATATGGTGCTAGTGAGAACAGATATGTAGGTCTGATTTCTCATTTGGGCCAGTCGATGCAATTCAAGGAAAAGATGTATTCCAGATCTGCATGACAATCACAGTCAGTCAATTGAAAGATACGTGATCACAAAGGAATTTAGCAAGAGAATACTGATGACTCAGCAAAGTGGACAGGAGTCAGCCATTCTACACATCAATCCTAGTTATTAATTTCATGGCAACAGTTATTTTAAAGATTATCTTTTGTTTTCTATAGAAGTTTACTGATTACTTTGGTCTGCAGGAGTTGGAATGATACCATTATTTGGATTTAAACACTTGAAAATTTGTTTCTTGAATTCCAAGCTCCACGATTGATACTGACCCACCAAATTCACATTAGATCTTTTTCTCAATGAAGAATTATTGGAATTCCAAGTTTTTAACTTGTTTCCAATATCACATTGCATGTTTCTCAAAAATCTGTGTTTAAGTGTAACAATATAGACAAAATATCTCTAATTATGTGAAATCATGCCAGAAAACATAGAAAGAAGAAACTGCAATTAATTATTGACCTAAATTTAATCTTAGTTTCTCGGATAAATTGTGATATGTTCATTTATTTCTTAACATCTTCCAATTGTCTCATTTATATTCTTGCACTGAACCATGCTTAGTCATAGAGCTCTTGCAATGTGTCCTGCCCTGGGCCTGAAGAAATGCCAGAGTGTAGCAAGGAAGACTGAGGCCACACACTTGCACTCGCTGTCTCCACCAGAAAGTTTGGGAAAATATGAATTTGGACATAGAGGTTATAGATTCTCTCCTGTAACTTTCCAGGTTTATTATCCATTCCTGGTCCTTTGGTAGGGAACCTCTTCTTAAAACTGTTAATTCTTATGCTCTTCCTTGTGCAATTCATCCTGCTGTGGAGTATCAAGAAACTCCAAACCTTTTCATCACCCACCTCATATGAGCATAGAGGTTTGATGTTATCCAGAATTAGAAACCAATTTCTAAGATTTTTAGCATCTCCTGAATATGTCACTGTGATTTGTGGAAATCTGTGCTCAGCTTATTGTATCTGCAGGAAAACCTCCCTTTGTAACCACCAACCAAATGTCTAAACCAAATGTCTAAACCATCTATGCTTTGGAGAGGAATTAACTGTCCACAGAAAATCCCAGTTGCTGTCTTTGCAAGAATTACCTTTGACTAATTAACTAATAGTATCAGGTGGAACCAAAAAAATGGAATCAAAGTCTTTTGTTGTTGTTGTGTGTTTGTTTGTTCTGCCTACTATATGGTTCAGTATTCTCACAACATCGTGTGCAGCTCCGTAACTTGACTAGTACTAATTTATGACTTTACCTTTTAGTTGCATTTTTGAAATATAGAATTAATATAAATTTCCTTTTTGAGTAAAGAACACTTACCTTTCCCCAAATAAAAACAGAAATGTTGCTTTTGGGCAGTGAGTGAATTTGCTTATTCATGAGAGTCATGTCTTCTTTTAAGGCATCACAGTAACATTCCCCGGTTTCTG
Source organism: Carlito syrichta (assembly GCF_000164805.1). Lineage (NCBI taxonomy): Eukaryota > Metazoa > Chordata > Mammalia > Primates > Tarsiidae > Carlito > Carlito syrichta. The sequence continues at coordinate 268,222 of NW_007249965.1, read as the reverse complement.
TTTTAGAATAATGTTTGTTTTTTTTTTCTCCTTTGACACCTCAGTACCGTGGCTTTATGACACAACAGGGTACGCTTGGTTGGTGTGTTAATATCACAGTTTGAATGCAGTAAGCCATGAATTCAAAAGAAAGAAACTACAAAGGACCCAAAAGCGTATTACTGGTTGAATAAAGCACATCCTGAAGTGGTAATTCAAGTTTTATTTTGTCACTTTATTAATGATACTCATTATGTTATAGGGTATTATATTACATAAAAGGAATCATATGCCCCCAACTGCACACGGATAATGCTGTAATTCCATCAAGGCATTCCAGCAAAGCTGCAAACTTCCTGAGCAGAGCTTGAATACCTTGTTTATTAGCGCCAGAACTCAGAAAGGAATAATAGCTCTGATTTTACACACATCGGGGATACATTATATACCACCATATGTACTTATATCAGTCAGGTATAGTAAATGAACACAATTAAGGTGAAATTGTGCGAAGAAATAATCAATCACTGCCTTATAAAGAAAATTACCATGCATCCCTTTGCAGTCTCAAATCTCCTATTTCTGCCCATCCAAGAATTGGGAATGCCAGAAAGAAAAAAGAAAGAAATGTATCCTGCCCATAAAAGAGGACAAGAGGAATTCTCTCCCAATGTTAGCAACCTAAATGACTGTCAGAGCTAACAATTTTCTCCACTGCATGGAGAGAAGACATAGAGTGTGCAGATGGAGAGAAAACCCAGTGTACACAGATGCAGAGAAGACCCAGGGCACATGGTTGGAAAGAAGACCCAGGGAGCATGCATGGAGAGAAAATACGTGTGTGTGATGTCTCTGTGTGCTCACTGGAATGCCCATGCAGGGACTTTGCAGGGAGCATCTTCATTCTTTCCTGGGGACCATGAACACCTTAATGTTTGTCCCATCAAAAGCTGAGACAGCTTTGCTGAGGTGAACATCAATCATAGGCTACATTGGCAAGGATTGAGAGATAGCATAACATCATTCTTTAGAGTGGTCAGCTTACGTTAATGCATAAAGGGTCGTAGAAAGAAAAGTTGACATCTGTTGACTATATACTATGTCCCACATTGATTAAATACTCACATGCATCTACTGATCTAATCCCACGACTCTATGATTAGACACTATTATTAACGCCACCTGCCACAAGAGGAGCCCACAGCCTGCAGTGGTCAGGTAGCCAGACCAGGATCCAAGTGCTCATGAGCATCACCATCTGGAGTTCTAAGCCAAGTTGGCTTTGAACCCACTGCACACCATCACGTAAACAGTCCAGGGAATTATGTCTTCTCCAGCCTTTCAGAATGCAGCTGAATGCTTGCATATCCCTACCTGGTAAGTTTCTCCCTTATGTTGAATGAAACAAAACTCATATCAATACAACATTATATTTTATCATCTTTCAAGTTCCCAGAATTCTCAGTTCTTTGAAGAAGCCATCCCTTAGTCTCACAAAACTGAAAACATATACACAATTCCTCATGACATCCTTCTAGAGGGCTTCGAAGGGAAAAGATGGGTATCATGATGTAGGAAACACAGAAGGAAATTTAGGGTGGGGAAGCCCAAACCCAGTGATTGGGCCCAAGATCTGTGCTGAGAGTTCTGGATTTTTCAGGGAGATGAAGAGGAGAAACACAATGCTTCACTCACAGAATGGGTTCAGAGATGGACCTTAAGAGAGACACACCTTGGCTTAAAACAACCTTACAAACGCTAGTTACATGGTTAAGGAAATGTTTCTTAATATTTCCAAATCACAGTTTCCTTACATGTGAACATTATCAACTTAGCAATATTTTCATTAATATAACACAGTATAACCTGAATAAAGTCACCCAAAGCATAAAATTCACCTAATTGTATACATTGAATGATGACTGTTATAGGATTAATCTTTTAGGACCACTTTAATTTTACAAAAATCAGAGTTATCATTGTTGTATCATGATATGGCGATTCTAATGAGAGCTGCAAAAGTGATGATGCATTCCTGTGGACAACGAACAAGTCTGAAGCCATGTGCTAAGTCTGGCTTTGGCGTCCCTTTTCTGTGGTACAGAGAGTTAACTCTGACGTTCTCGTGGTCTTGACTAAGGCAGGAAAAGTGGCGTGGGTGGTGGATTTTTTGTTGTCCATCACATGGTGGGAGATGACAGCCTGACAGTCTTGGAAAAATAGAAGGAAAGAAGTCACAGAGAAAGAAAGAGGCCAGAACACCAGAAGAGCAAGATATCTTCTTCTAAACCAGGCTATCTACATCAGTGCTGTCCAACAGTGACGTGATGTTATCAACGTGAGCCACATGTGTAATTGTGAGTTTGCTGGTAGCCACATCCAAAAAAATAAAATTAATTTCAAGAATATATTGTGTGTAACCCAAAATGTTTATAATGTAATCAATGTAACAATTATTGAGACATCACATTTTTTACACAATGTCTGAAATTCAGTGAATCTTATGTTTCCATCATGTCTTGATCCAGCTTAGCTCCATCTCAAGTGCTCAGCAGCACCTGTGCAGTGAGCTTCACATTGGGCAGTGCAGAAGTAGGAGATATCCCTCGTCAAATTTCAGAGATCCAGCAAAACAGACAGAAGAGTAAGTGGGGAGCAGATGAGATAAGGCCTCCTCCCTAGCTTGAGCAGGGCAACCCTATGGCTTCTGCCTGCACGGCTCCCCTTTCTTTTCCACCCTGCCTCAGCATTCCTTAGTACGAAGATCAGGAAGAGTAGGGAAGAAGTTTGCTGGGGTGGCCCGGTTCATCCACTCACAATCTCTTCAGAGTCCCCCAGCCTGCTCAGCACTACTCTTCCTCTCTAGAGCTGGTCACTGGCTCAAGAAGTGAGTATATGCTAGAGGCAGACAAGTCTGACCTGAATCGTGCCTTTACCTACTTAAGAATTTTATGACCATGGGCACGTTATCACGACATTCTGAGGCTCAGTTTATATCGGCTAAACAGGGATAATAATCCTTACCTTTCAGAGTGGCTACAAAAAGCAAGGATGCATGTTCATGCTCAAGTGCCTAGAACAGTGTTGGACATGTAACAGCAACCCTTTAAGTGACAGTCACTGCTGATATTTCTAGGACTAAAGTGAAGTCGCCCTCTCCCTGGAGAGTCTTTTTACCTAGGACTGACAGTATTAATAGGCAATGTTCAGGGACCCAACAGAAACTGGTACGTCAGCAGGTGCTGGCCTTCCAGGAGTTGTCTGCGAGCACACCTGCTGAACAGTGCCACTGCCTCCATGGGACGGCCTTGCAGTCTTCCTAATTAAGGTGGAAGACAGAGAGGCGATGAAATTCAAGATCCGTGTATTTGAGGGAGAGTCAGCTGCGTCTCCTGGAATCCTTCACTTCCTTCCCATACAACATGAAGTTCCTTTTGGTGCAGGTCTGAAATAACACTCTAAAGATATGGGTGTGCTACTGCCTGATGCAGCCTCAGAGTCCCGCAAGCATCTGTCCTCTCCAGGTCTCTGTGTCCATGAGTGACATCCAGTTCCTACCCAGAACTGCTAAGTCACAGCAGGCAGCCCACATCAGCCACACCCACAGCATCTTTCTGATAAATGAGAGCAGAAATGGTGAAATAGGGAGTTAGTGGTCATCTCCTGTACTTGAGCAAAAGTCACAGTGGTGTCCTGCCCTCAGCTACTTCCATGCATCACAGAACAGAGTGGCCATTTAGAGAGCTGGGCCTTCCCTGCCAGTCAAGGAGGGGAGAGGTGTGGGCCTCTTGCCTCCCTCTCTGAGCAGCTTCCCACTGCCTGGTTGCTGATCCAAGGGATGGAGAATTAAGTCCATCTAATGTGGGCTCTTGGTCTAACCCACATTAGATCCATTCCACTCTCAAGCACACATATTATTGAGTGGACACTTCAGCATATGAGGCAGGACCCCAAATACCCCGGAATTTAATTATAAAAATTGTACATTTATCCTTACACAGTTAAACATCAGTCACCTTTGAAGTCCTCTCTGCTTGATGCAATACACCTATTGAGATGCATTGAGATGCTTTTTCCACTGCTCAAAACAATTTTTGAACTTGTCAATTTTTAATGCCTTTTAGTGCTTCTGCCATTTTTTGTTTTACCTCTTTCACATCGGCAAAACGTTTCCCTTTGAGGATTTTTTTTTCCATCCAGGGGAACCAAAAACAGTCACTTGGGGTGAAATCAAGTGAATAGGGAGGGTGGGACATGGGGGTCATGCCATTTTTGATCAAAAGCTGCTGAACATTCAGCTCAGTGTGAGCAGATGTGTTTGTAAATCACCCATCATGAAATGGGCAAATGCGCTGCACTGAAAGAATCTTCAAAAAAAAAAAATGTCACTGAAGTCTAACGCAGTCTCTCACAACAACGCTAACTTGTACACTGATGCTGATGGGCTCCTAGAACACTTATCTAGTAGGGGAAGTTAGACTTCAATGGGATCACCCTCCAAAAGATGATTCTGGTTTTTTGGGGGATCCCTTCTCATATGCAATGCCAAGATGTTCATCCCAGAGCACAGGGGCCTGCAGAGGACATCCTGAGAAACAAAGGTATGGAAAGTCAAATTCAAAAAATTCCAGAGGGGATAAATAAAGGTACCGTCCTGTTTTCATCTCTAGTCCTCCTTGCATTCTAAATATGTCAGTTGTAAAACCCCTTAGGGTAGGACAGGGAAAAGAGACTATATTTTTTTTAAAAAAAAGACCTTCTGTTCACTCAACAAACACTGGTCAAGGATCATATCTAGACCAATGATGGAGACGGGACGCGGGCATTTCCTCTGAGTTTACTGGTTGGCTGGAGGAGAGGGAAAACTTTAGAGTCACAGCAAAATGATGTTGTGTGCTATAATGAAGACAACTACAAGCAGCACTGGGTTAAGTTGTTTGGGCAAACGCCACAATTTAAGAGGAGGATAATGGAAGAAAAACCAGCAGCAACAAAAACAAAAACACAGAGAAAAGGAGCTGCCCAGGAGTTCTATCTAATCTCAAGATATCACTTTTCTTCTGCATCATTGAGAAAATGCAGATGATCACAGGTAGTGTCCACCCGCTTCCCAGCCCCACACAAGCAGACTCATGATTGAGGTCACATGCCCTCCTGCACCTTGCTCCCACCTTAGAGGATGTGGTGTCTCTCCCACTGTTGCCACTCTACCTCTGACTTCTGCCCCCTCCCCTTCTGTCCTCTCAGAAGAGCGTTCAAACCAACCGTCCCTTCTCTCTTCTCTACTCCAGTCTCCTTCCCAGCATGAACCCACAGCTTAGAAAGACGCTCAAGACTTTCATCTAATAAAAGCTCTCCCTCGATGTCACAGACTCCTCGCTCACCAATTTTCCCTGAGAATACTCACAAGTTAGTCTACTCCGCCTACTCTCCTAATTTCTCCCTGGAAGCTACCTCCCATCTTCCCGCCCCACTGAAAAAGCTCTTACCAAGCTCAAAAACTCCTGCCCAACTGCCAAGCGCAGTGCATGTTGTCATGCATTCACTAGTGTATTAAATCCTTGCTTGTTTTGCCTCTATCCAATGTCCACTTCTTGGAATCCCCATCTCGAAGGGACCGTGGTTCTCCATGGACCTCTGGCGGCTCCTGTTTTCCTTCCAGTCCTCTTTCCCTCCACCTGCTATTGACATACTTGTGTTTCCCAGGACTTTGGCAAGCTTCCAGCTGCCCAGCCCTGCTCCTGCATGTTTTCTCAATTCCAAATTTTCAGTTACATCTGTGAGCTACACAACACCTTTCAACAATGACTTCTATTTGGGAACTCAATTAGATAGAGACAGTTTCTGCTGTTAAGAACTGAGCAAGGAGGGCATCTGGCTGAATTGCAATTCTGGTGGAAAACAATGGGGGATGTGGATGTGTTTGAGGATAATATGAATGACTGGAGTCATCACACGACAAGAAAACACAAAATAACAAAATGAGGACCTCAGTTGACACACAGCAATCAGATCACATAATGTGATGTTCCCACTTTATCCTGCCATGGAGTATTGCATACAATTTGAGGTCTCACACTTCAAACAAACAAACAGACATGCATTTTAAAAAATGTTTCTTGGATTCTACATGAAGATTCATACCAGGCAGTGAGACTGCAAAGATAAATAAGATTCCTGGTCTTCTGATTTTTATTTTAATGGTAAAGATACATTTAAATGCTGTAAGTATAAAAAAAAGTACTGGCAGCCCAGAAGAGATGCTGCCAAAGCTTTCTTGGGGCACAGGAATAGTAACAATTGTGTGGTCAATAAGAGTTCAGCAGGGCAGCCTCTGTGGAAATCAGTGTGGCGATTCCTAAAAGCTCTAAAAATCGACCTTCCATATGACCCCGCAATCCCCTTATTGGGAATATACCCTGAAGAACTCAAATCATTCTATAAAAAAGATACCTGCACACGTATGTTCATTGCAGCATTGTTCACAACGGCAAGATTATGGAACCAACCATGCTGTCCATCAAAAGAGGACTGGATTTAAAAAATGTAGTACATATATACATGGAATATTACACAACCATAAAAAAGAATAAAATTATGAATTTCGCAGCAACCTGGATGGAATTGGAGTTTATAATACTGAGTGATCTCCCACAGAAACAAAGATCTGAGTATCACATGTTCTCACTCATAAGTGGACCCTGAACAACTATTGTAATACTATAAGAAAAGGATTGACAGTGGAGGGAAACTATGGGGTGGAGGGCAGGGAGGGGAAGGGAGGTGGGATTAATGGTAGTCAATATCTGTCTGCAGATGGGGGGTCACACGTCATCAACAAGGGTACCTGCACAATGCATATTTGTATACCTAACCCTTAACTGCACCCCACAATTTTAAAGTAAAAAGTATGTTTTAAAAAAAAAGAGTTGAGCAGGAGGAGAATGAAAAGGTGATTTACTAGGCGGAATAAATGGCATTCAGACAAAATTAAAATGACAGATGGTCTAGAGTGTAGGACAACAGGCAACAAAAGCATCCCAAGGTGAGAGTGGAGAAAAGGGTGGTATCTAACCTAGCAGGGCTAGTCCCCTAGTCAGGCTGCAAGTGTGCTCAATCTAAATAACTAAAGGCCTAGAAACCATATCTTACATGGGTCAAATGAAGGAAGGGGGCTTATTTTATCCTGAAAAGAAGTTGTGGAGAGCACAAAACATTGTCACACAATTGAAGAGCTGTCTTTTGAAAGTATAGGCATATTTTTTGTCTATGTGTTTACACAATTCAAGAAGAAATCACTAATGACTGGTTCAGCTCTACACTACAATGGAATGTTTGGTGAAGGAAGTAAGTTCTCTGTTACTTGTGGTATTAGTTAAACTGATCTAGAAATTGCATGAACTGGGTAGAAATTTAGGTAATGTGAACTTTATGATTTATAATATTTATTTATTTTTCTGTTTTGCAGTAGTTTTGTTGCTGACATTTATGTTCATAGGTAGCAAGCTTTTAGCAAAAATTCACTGTGCACATGGCAGTCTCTCTTAAGATGTCAGGTAATAGCAGTAGCCAGTGAAACTTACCTCTCCTCTCTGCTTTAAGGAAAATATTTTTTAGAGCTCAGGAAAAAAATACAGATTTCCAAACAAAGTTTTAGATCAAATCCTAATCAGGTGATTTTTGCCTCCATTACATTTTGATAATCAACTTCTATCTTGTTATTTTTCATAACTACTACAACTTTGGAGGAACAAGAATCTGCCTATTAGATTTATTATTGTAATTGGGTTTTCCACTCCAAAATAAGTTCCTTTACCACCTTCAATTGTGTCTCATTTATTCTGATGTGTTTCCTTTCTCATCCAACCTATTCCACATTTTCAAAACAAGAATTTTGTTCATCCTCATCATCAAAATTGTCCTTCAACAAAACCCATCTGGTAAATTCACAAACCAAAATTAATCCTAAATTTTACTTTCTGTACTCCTATATCTTGACTCACAGGAATATAGTTGATCCTGTGACATTTTCTGTAATTGACACTTTCAGTTGATCCTGTGACACTTTCTATAATTGTCAAACTTAGCTGAGTCCTCAATCATGGTAATTGTTTAATGTTCCTTGACCAGTTCATAAGTCCCTCTGTGGATATTCCAAGCCTTCTCTCTTCAGGACTATTCAAAATCTTACCAGATTATCTTTTGGCAAGATTTCTACTTCACAGGCAAATTTAAGAGCATCTGGTATCCCTCATTTTCTTACTCCAGCTATCAAGATTATTCTTATTCATCTTCACCCTTATCTCTTTGCATTTTTGATAGAGGTTATTGCATTAAATATGTTCTTAATCTCCTCCTATGTCACTATGGAACTTTTATTATTAATTAGCATCTCCCTACTGTATCATCACTTTCCTCTGAACTGAGAAATGATACAGTGATTTTTTTTTCATTTTATATAGATCGCTTAACATGTTACAGGTTATGAAGATAACAAATTTGAAGATGTGGGGATACAGTTAAAGGCCTTTATATTGGTTCAGGAAGAAGATCATAAAAATATGAACTAGAAAATGGTAGTAGTGATAAGGAGGCTGAAGACGTTCAATAAACAATTAGGAGATAAAGCCAGCATAGAGATTAGTATTATTATACATTATCAAAAGTTTATCTTATCACGCTGCATGGCCCCTGCTGAAACCACAGATGCCAATTGTTTGGGATGCCACCAACCCTTGCAAGATTAATGCCTCACTGCCTTTGCTTCTTGAGTCACAAACTTCAGATTTAAAGTCTTGTAATAGCACATTTGATTGGCCAAGACAAGGTCATATATCTCCTTTAGAGCTGCTTGGGAACATTGCCCCAGGAAAGCAAGTATTTGGCATTTTGAACTTCTGGTTAGACGCAAATGACCACACCACTGGAAGAGGGATTGAATCCTGGAGGGAAAATACAAATGTGAATTATACTCATGCCAAGGAGTTCTGAACATAAAGGCAAATTTTTCTATCAGTTCCTATTAAGTCGATTTTTCAGTCTCTTACCCCCGTCTTAACCTTTTTATCTTTCTTCATCTTGAATCTATGTCAACATTTTAGTTATCCCCCAAGCTTTAAACCACCCACAGATTAAATAAAAATGCCTATCCTAGCCCAAGCCTCTGGCAAAGTTGTATATGGCAAACTAAGAACAAAGTTCTGCGAAACACCAAGATAAAGACCCTCAAATCTGAAGTTAATCAAATCCCGCTGAGAGAGCTGCTCTTGGGCTGTCAAGATGCTTAACCATGATGTTACCTACCCTCCCATTTTCCACCGTACTCTAATCAAGGGTCTAGAACTCTTCTGTCGTAGCATCCAGCTAAAATCCATGTGCGCCATGATGGCAGTATTCTTGTGATTTACCAGGATGGCAGATCTACCAAAAAGGGGAGGAGGAGTTGATTTTTAGCTTGGTGTTTTTTCTAAGTAGTAAGCCAAGGATGGAAATTTTCTTAAAAAGTAAAGATGGACAAATTCTTTCTGGGGGAAACAGAAAATAGGAACAGTCCCATAGTAGCTATTAAATAACATCAGGTCCCGAAAGAAACTGGGTAATCCACCAGTAGGCAAGCAAGAAGCGCCTGCTTAATGATCTACCCCTCTACCTATTGACGCACAGGGCCATCAAAGAGAATGTGTCAAATATAAAGTGTGGCTAGAAGCCCAGAGTAAAGTGTTCACCAAAATGACTTGCTCGAAACTCACTGCTTTGAAACCAACAGGTGTCAACTAATTCATAACTTCAGAGAGGAACCCAGAACTACTGGCAGAGTGCCCCATACCTTTAGACTCACAATTTGTCCCAACCGGGGTCCCCTGCAGCTTCAGAACTGGCACACCAGGCAACAGCTCTGTAGCAAAAGGCTTTTTTGAACAGCATTTTTTTCAGCAGTTAAATCTGAGCTGTAACATTTGGCAGGTTTCCTTGCTAACATTTGGCAATAATTGTTTATCAAATGCTAACAAGGAATGCTGCCAAATGTAACAGCTCTAACTGAACCATCTAAAATATGATACTGAGGCAAAAGTCTACAGACATGTGCTCAATCCTTTCTGACTAATCCTAGAAATAGGATCCTGCGTCCTTGGCTGTCAGACCACGCTGCCCCACAGCAGGGAGGCACGGGGACCAGATTCTCTCTCCTTTGCACAATATATGGTTTTCCTGGATTTCTAAGAGAACTTGTGAGAGAAAGATGTCTGATAAACACAGAGAAGGGAATTCACAACAGACTAGAGACCACATACATTCAAACTTAATCAGTTCAGATGCAAATTTGTGAAAGATCAGGCAGCAAGGCAAGGCTGAATGACCTATGATGGGCGACTCATTTTTTTAAACATATGGGTCCTTTTGTTCCCTTGAAGGACTCAATCCTGTGCTCATTTGGTCCCTTTCTTTGGCTCTCTGAGCACTCTAGGTCTAACCTCCCCTATCTTTGCTAATCTTTAAAGGGTTAATGAAATCCCACCTTGTTCCACTCTCCCACTGTTTTTTTGTTTGTTTGTTTGTCTTTCCTTGCTTTTTTATGTTATTTTTGTCTCAAGCTTTGATGGCCTGAAGTCTGATTTGGCACTTGATACTCTTTCCTGTTACTAGCATTGTCCTCTGGACAGTTCCAGTGCCTTCAGCTCTGCCTTCCTCTATCAGCCAACCAACCCCTTGAGGTCAGGATCTGACTGCTGAACTCCCTCAAAACTTCTACCAAGAACACAATGCTGTGCTGATGACTTGTGGGGTGTCTTAGGGTCAAAGTCAGAGAACAAATGCTTTTCAAGTGATATACAAGTACCTGTTTACATCCCAATATTTAGTACGCTAACTCCAAGGTATGTTTAGTTACTCATCAAAATAGATCTTTTAAGATATTTTTCCAGGTAATTTTAACTTGCTTTAGTTAAATTTGGGAAGCTAGATGTATTTGAAAGGAATCAAACTGAGTTTGTTTAGAAGAATTCTATGATTTAAACTTTTAAACAATCAATAATATTTTATTAAGTTTGAAATGGGTCCTGGGAATACAAAAACAGGAAAGACAGTGCCCTATCTTCCGTGTTCCTCTTCTCTCCCCTCAGAAAGCATGTTTAACATGTCAATATATTATTTAAATAACAGAAAATGGCACAATATTAGTTGAGAGATAAAAATTAAAAACTGCCTTTTAAAAGTTTAGGGAAGAGAATCTTCACTGAAGATCTCCTCTAAAGACCTTTGAGACTGCCTTCCATGCAAGGCACACATAGTACTACAAAACAAAGACTTAGAAACTAGTTCAAGGGGGAAACAAAAAAAGCAAACCAAGTTTCTCATCTCTACCATAGGTAGATGGCAAAAATATTTCCACATGCATGAGGGTGGATTCTAAGCACCCTCTGCCTTGCCACTAAACAGCTAGAAGTCATTAGATAATTTCATTAGGTTCTCAGATACTCCCATCCCTCATGTCTAAAATGAGGATAATAATGCTTTCATTGATTTATGTCAAAGACCTCTGTCAGAAACTCTCTCAGAGTCTATATGGAAGTCCAATGAATCTCTTATCTCGGAAACTCAGTAAGACCACAAGAGTTAGCACTTCAGAGTCAACTAAGGACATATGATCATAATTTTTAAATTTTAGGATTTTCATTTAAAATGCAGAATTCTACTCTATTCTTAAATTGTACCCAGGGTTCAAAGCAGGTTTTGCTGGGTGAGGTGGCTTACGCCTATAATACCACTTTGGGAGGCGGGGGCAAGAGGATTACCTGAGCTCAGGGGTTCAAGATTAGCCTGGGCAACTTGACTAGAACCCATCTCTACAATAAATCAAGAAATTAGCCAGGCATGGTGGCGCACACCTGTAGTTCCAGTTACTTGGAAGGCTGAGCCAGAAGGATCACCTGAACCCAGCAGGTTGAGGCTGCGGTGGCAGTGATCAAGCTACTGCACTCCAGGACAACAGAGTGAGACTCAACCCCAAAAAGAAAAAAAGAGAAAAAGAGAAAAAAGCAGGTTTCCCTCACCTACATAAAAGGAGACATGGGTAGAGTCTTTCTCAAAATATTTTGAAAGCTTGTTGGACATGGGTCACACAGGGTTGCCAACCAGGAGATGCCTGCCCTGGTCTTCTTAAACTCAGCGCTCATCAAGAAAGACCCAATGTTTAAATGTTAACCAGGCAGAAAGGTGAACCTTCACACAAATACTGCTCAGCCTCATAAAACACCAAATTTGGTCAAATCTTTTTGGATCCGTACCAACATAGACTGATTCATACACCTGTCAGGGTTTGGGCAGGTTATACCATTTTAGTGCCTCTCTGAACTATGCCTTCTTTCTTCCTGAAACATCCAAGTCCTGCTGACATCCAGGCTGTGGGGAACCAGGAACTTTCCTGGTGGAGGAGGTGAAGTCTGTGTTAGTTCACGGATGCTGGGGATTCACCTTTTTGCTGTAGAAAGAGGCCATCAGGCTTGCACGGTGCCTGTGCTCAGGAAAGCACCTGCTCATTACCTTTTCAACAGATGTCTTAGAGAAGCATATTTTACTATTTATGTTAGCCTCCTGTAAAACATCTGAGAAAATCCAGAGTAACAATAAAAAATGATTGTGTTCACAAAATCAAGTAAATCCAATAATATTTCTGACAGAATTGATTACAATAATGTCAAACACCCCTCTCCACTCTCTTTGAAAGTTATTTCAAACATAAAGATAATGAAATATGTTGCCTGTCACTTGTAAATTGTGTGCTGAAAGTCTAAAGAGATAATTTAAAGATTTCCAGGTAGAACAACATACTTGCTTTATTTCATTTGTCAAGAAAATATATTAGTTGGGAACTTTCTACTGTAGAAGTTAGAAACCCCAAGAGAGAAGCAGATATTTAAATTACAATATGAAATTTCTTTGTGGGTCACATTTCTAAATTGTAGAGGCTTCTTATGTATATGTGGTGGGGGTGGGAAGAGAGGGGAACAGATATATAGGTGATTTTCCATAAAATTTAGATAATTTTTATTATGGTATAGCCTTGTGGTCAACTGCATGAATGTTTAGTATTAAAACACCTAGGGTCAGACTCCGACTTCATCACCCACTACCTGTAAAAGGAGATAATACTAATAATCTCAACAATATGTAAAGCAAATAAAGTCAGAAATATATATAAAACTATATAAAGTTTCATGGTATGCAACACATTGTAATTGTTCAAGAATGATAGCTATTATTATCATTATTAAATGCACAGGTCATTGTAATTGTGATTAGAGACAGTCCCCTAAACATATTCCTTCAACTCTTTTTTACTTCTTCCCACTTTATTATTTTCATCTTATTACTGCCTAATACTTCTCACAGCCAGTGCCCCTTCCTCGATGACTCCTCCCAAAGGAGGGGCTGAGGCTCTTTCTCCTGGATCTGACAGCTTCCATATAACCTGTCCTTCCCACAGCATGTGGACCCTTCACGGGTGTGTCTTGGTCATCACTGGTCCTCTAGGCAAGCACTCAACTGTCCTGTGGCAAGTGTGTAACACAGTAGTTCCATAATGAGCACATCATCATGTTTTTCCACAGATGAGAGAACAAATGCTCTGAATAATTCAGTCAATTGCTTAAAACCAAAGTCAGTTCCACCAGCAAAGGGAGGTGCTAGGGTGTGAACACTGATCTTCACCACAGGGCTCTCCCTCAGACCCCAACTGACTCCTGCCTTGTTGAGCCTGGAGCTGCATGTGACAGAGCTCTAGACACCCACCCCACAGTTCTTCCTAACCATTGCTCAGAGCACATGTTCCCTCTGCAGAATCCTTAATGGAGCATCAAAGGGGGTGGCTTGCAAACCCCAGCTAGCAGCCTCCTTCTGAGCACTGACCGCTGACATTCAAGCAGTCTGTCAATGATTGCAGCTGGTTTCTCCAAAAACCCAGTCTGAATGTTTCCACTGCTTTCATCCCCAGGGAATGGGCCACCAGGGACAATAAAAAAGAAAGTGGTGAAATGGTAAAGTGAGTGTCTGGTGGTTAAATGTCACAACAACAGTTTTCTACAGCTTAATTTTTTGTTTGGGGGGGTGAAAGGCAATTTTCCTTGGGAAACCGTTAGTAGAAAAGCCAGTTTATGCTCATATATTGTGCTGTCATCAGCAAGTAATGTCACATGGACCTGACCGAGATGGTGTTTTATTACTTAGCATTTTTAGATACATCAAATTAGATTTTCACCTTAACACCTTTGCCTCTTATAATAATAATAATGCATATTTTGTAATGTCTAAGTGTGCTTCTCACTGCAAGTACACATCAGTTATCTTGTTTGATATCTTGAATATCCTCAGGCATGCAAAGGAACATCTTATTCTCCCCAATTTCCAGATAAGATCACTGAAACAGACAAATTCAGAGACTTCTTTGAGGTCACACAGACTATGACCAAGGCAGAACCAGAGTTTGCCTCCCCACTCACAGTCCAGTGTTCCTTCTTTAGCAAATATACAGATATGTTCAGTAGCCCCACTGACATGCTGACTTAGTTCCAACCCCTTTCAGATATGTCAAGTAACTGGTATTTATCAAAGAGGAAGGAAATCGGATACAATGCTGATTTTGCACTAGCTTTTTTTTCTGCACTAAATTTCACATTTGATATCAGTAGGCAGGCCACTTAATAACCTTCCCATATTTATTTGAGAGTTTTTATTTTTCTCACTTTCAATAAAATTCTATTGATTTTTCTAAAAGGAAAAACAAAACATAATACTGAGAATACTTGGGGGTCAGACTCCACATCTGATTAGCATTCCCAGATGGATGCTTCCATGTATTTCATAAACCAGCCTTAACTGTATTTCCCTTGTTTAGAGCTTGAATGTCAGCATCACTCGGGCTGTTGCTGTGTGGGGTCTGCTGTGAAATCACAATGACCCCCCAGGGGACTGATTAGTACTACCTGCCATCTATTAGGCAGCCATAGCATTTTGATCAGATCATATAAAATCATTCCAAAGAAAACAGTTTTCTGGCCTTTACTACTTAAATTAGGAGGGGCCTTCTTAGACAAACGTCTAGTTTGTCTGAATATCCATAATTCATAGTCAAAAAGACAACATGACATACTTGTGAATTTTAGCACATCAAAATGCAATGGCAGTGAAATACAGCAAGTAGTTCACCTTTATAAAAAAGCTGGGGTTCTAGTTGGACCCCACTGTTCCTTTCAAACCAGGACAACTCATGATAACTGAACCCTTTCCTCTGTTACCGATACTTTGCTAAGCACTGTAGGGGGAAACAAGACTAAGGTTAAAAGTCTTGACCTGAAAGAAATGGCAGCATCAGTAGGGAGGAAAGAAGAAACACAAAGCGCACTCAGCGGATGGCCTCGAAGGAGTGTCCACTTGATGAAGTTTCTGGAAGGCTGCTTTATCCTCCCACCCCTGCCTCCTAGCACAGGGACTTAGTATTTCAAGGTAAACTTTGTAAGTCTTGCCTTTCCTGAAGTCAAGAAGTCCCTTAAGGGAACCGGTATAATCCACAAGGTAGAGCCTGGGTTTCTAGGTTAAAATAACCCTAGATTTGAAACCAGGATTTCACTTTACAGCCTGAGGAGTCCTGAGCACCTTACTCAACCTCTTTGTGCTCAGTTGTCTCATCTTTAGAAACTGTTGCAAACGTGTAGATGGGAGAGCCCTCTGCCAGATGCATACCGACCAGAGGCACCTGCTGACTGCTCACTTCTCTGCTCTCTTAGGCCATGCTGTATTTGTGTATGTTCAAATACCTTGCACACTCTATTTGGAGTTGCTGACCCTGACGCCTGAAAGAACAGGGATGCTATTTGGCATCCACAAGAGTTAAGTAGCAATTTTAACCCAAGAAGCAGGCCCTCATTAGATTAATTTGCAGATATGAATGTAGGCCATTCTGTTGAGATGGTCAATTAATTCTAAAGAAGATCTTCCTTTGCAGAAAGACAGAACCCTACCAGAAAACAAATCCCCTTTCATGTTGTTCTTAGCCAAGAGCAGATGTCTGGCAATATGAAAACATAGTGGTTATTTTCACAAATGAGATCTTTCTTTCTGCAGGCAGCATTGCAGAGCTAACCCTGGCTCCTGTCTGAGGCTCAAAGATTGCTATCTGTGCGGCATTTATAGCAGTGTTTCTGTAGCTGCATTAACAGGCACCCTGACCTCTTTAAGTGCACGGAAGATCGTCTTCAATGTTCAGGCCCAGAATTCATAGCTCTGAAGTCACTAGAGAGTTCCCAAACTCCACCCCCTTAGAAAATTCAGTTAGTCTCTGATCAGCTGCTTATTGTTGATTTTTTTCTCCCCTCCTCATAATTTTTTTTTAAACCCCAAAGCCTTAGTCTATGTATATGACACATACATTGAATTTGTCAACCCATTTTTCCTCCTGATGCTTCACACTAGTATTTATTTGGGAAAGGCTCCAGTTATTTTATCTAGTGCTAATCGTATAGCAATTTCAGGTACTTTATGAGTATGCACTGTTTAATACTTCCTTTCTCATTGTTTTGCAGACCACATTGCCTATTGCTTAGGTTGAGAAAAAAAGTTGAAAACCCCTTTCCCTGTCTGACAACTTAGGGTGAGGCTGAAGGAAGTTCATCAGCTTCCTCTGTGGCTGTTGACAGTCACCACCAGTATACACAATGCAACTTTGTTGCGTTATCCCCCCATTGGACCCAGCCTCAGCACAGTTTGGTTTGTTTAGAGACCCAAAATAGATGTGGAAGAAATCAGGGAGCTCTTATTATCATATGGAGTTAATATTAGAATATAGATAACTTAGACCATGAAGATAAGTCAGCCTGAGGCGAAACTCAGTTTTTACATTCTACCCAGACAGTGTTTCAATTCACATCCCCCCTCAGTTTACACAGCCTGATGTGCAAAAGCCTTTGCCATCAGATTCCCCATATAACTCCCAACTCCTCAATCTCCCCCCACCTGGTATTTATACTTCTAGGTGTGCAGCTGTTTTTTTTTTTCTTTTTAAATTTTTAGATACTCTAGGGATTTTATCTTCAAAACTTTGAAAAGTGTCAACTGTCTAAGGAGCTGACCCTAAGCTACGGCTGATCAGCCCGAGAAGGTACCACCCCTGTCTAAAAAGATGTTCCCTAAATTGAAAAAAAATTAATATCATTTTCCTTTTGCCTGAAAGCCCAGCATTCATTCAATCACTCACTCATCAAATTCTCCTAAAAGTGTGACATATGTCAGGCCCTATGTGAGGTGCTCACATGCCTTTACCTGAAATTAATTTGAAACAACAAGACTCCTTTTTAAAGATGCAAATCCTGGGTCCCTGACAGGGACAAACTAGTTTCCAGCCACATAAACACTGGTGTGAATTAGTTCAATCAGAACATGTCCTGCCATCTTCGGTTTAGATGAGTGGTACTGACGTGAACTGTGGTTATGGAAACAGAAGATGAACTGGGAACGTAGGAAACTCAGAACAAAAAGCTTGACCTGGGAAAGGAAGAAATACTAAAATACCAGGTCAACAGGTAACTGAGCACAAAGAGAAAGGAAAAGGGTACAAAAAAGGAGATACCACAGACCAAAGGGCTACTGACTTAAGAAAGTGTGGACTTGATGTAGACAACATGACATTATGCATTGTAGAAAGGTTACAATAATGACAATGGATGCTGGTGAGGATGTGGAGAAAAAGAAAAATAAAAGAAAAAGAAATGTTACCACAATGAAGCAAATAAATGTATCCAGCATCTCACACAGATAGGCACTTTAAA